>NC_140478.1:34411514-34414014 GCF_051167445.1 Perissodus microlepis
GGAGCACTGCGTCATCTCCTGGTCCACACATGCCATCACGACGCACTGTACAAGGGGAGAGCAAGGCATCGTCGGTGGCCGCAAACAGTACAATCGCCTTCTGCGTCTGTCATTCTCTTTCGTTTGTTTGAGCGCTTGTTTTTTAAATACACAGCAAGTGTCAATCATTCTCTCTCTCTCTCTCTGTCTGTCACACACACAGACACACACACAGACACACACACAGACACACAGTCAGACAGACACTGTGAGGTGTGCAGTGCAAAATTTGAATTTCAGTGCTTTTTGATTTGTATCTCTCTCTCTCGCTTTCTCTCTCTCTCTCTGTCTGTCTGTCTGTCTGTCACACATGCACACACACACACACACACTCACACACTCACACACACCAAAGCACACAGACAGAAGCAGGGCAGCTGCTGTGCAACTGGGATTTGACAAGAGGGGCTCCCTCTGCTGGCTCAATGCGGTACAAAGTGTCAGAAGGTGTTAGTGCCGCAGAAATTAACAGCTTTGGACAATCAATTGCATCTGTGGTCCACAGGAGGGCGCCCAGTTGGCAAGTCCTGTGCATTGCATATTAATGCCGTTTCAATTGCACTCACATGTGCTTTTTGTGTAAAAGAGAGACACACACACACACACACACACACACACACACACACACACACACAGCGGCTCAGAGATGAGGGAAAAGCAACAGAAATCAGGAGAGATTTCAATGTGAGGAGATGGCCTGTGATGCTGGGCCATTGTGTAACATTGGAATGAGTACCTGTGGCTGGGGGGTGCTCCTCAAAGGTCCCGGGAGGAGGAGGCGAGGAGGCAGCGGGTGGCTGGCAGCGGGTGGCTGGCCTTGGGCTGCGCCTCAGGAACGTCATTTATTCTGCGTGGCGCCGCGTGTGCTCTGTGCAGCTTGGATGTCTGCCGCTGACGCTCTGTGGCTCCTGTTCCTCTCATTTCCTGGTCCACACATGCCTTCACGACGCACTGTACAAGGGGAGAGCAAGGCATCGTCGGTTGCCACAAACAGTGCAATCGCCTTCTGTCATTCTCTTTCGTTTGTTTGAGTGCTTGTTTTTTAAATACACAGCAAGTGTCACTCTCTCTCTCTCTCTCTCTCTCTCTCTCTGTCTGTCACACACACACACACACACACAGACACACAGACAGACACACAGTCAGACAGACACTGTGAGGTGTGCAGTGCAAAATTGGAATTTCAGTGCTTTTTGATTTGTATCTCTCTCTCTCGCTCTCTCTCTCTCTCTCTCTCTCTCTCTCTCTCTCTGTCTGTCTGTCTGTCACACACACAGACACACACACTCACACACAGACACACACACTCACACACAGACACACAGACAGACACACAGTCAGACAGACACTGTGAGGTGTGCAGTGCAAAATTTGAATTTCAGTGCTTTTTGATTTGTATCTCTCTCTCTCTCTCTGTCTCTCTGTCTGTCACACACACACACACAGACACACACACACACACACACACACAGACACACACACACACAGACACTGTGAGGTGTGCAGTGCAAAATTTGAATTTCAGTGCTTGGTGATTTGTCTCCCTCCAGTGGCCCACTGCAGGTATGATGAGGTTTAAATGATAGGTTAGGGGGTAATAGCCAGTAGTTGACGGAATAAAATGGAATAACTCGAAAAGTAAGTGTCGTAGAGGGATGAAAGTAGTGTCTACGGGTCGGTTTTTGGGTCCTCCGGACACCCTGGTGAAGACCCCATGTCGATAGCACCAACGGTTCTGGACTTGGTGGAAATCGGTCAAAATTTGACGGAATAAAATGGAATAACTCGAAAAGTAAGTGTCGTAGAGGGATGAAAGTAGTGTCTACAGGGGGGTTTTTGGGTCCTCCGGACACCCTGGTGAAGACCCCATGTCGATAGCACCAACGGTTCTGGACTTGGTGGAAATCGGTCAAAATTTGACGGAATAAAAAGGTCAAAGTGGCATATAGGAGTGTCCGGTCGGGCTGATTCCACCACCACTGTACTCAGCAGGCCCTGCCGGGTCGTTAGACACGCGACGTGGCAGGGATCGGTGACATAACATGTAGCAGTTTCCCTGCACAGAAGCGTCTGCAGCAGGAGACCGCAGAAGGGACAGCAGAACCAGGCCTTTGGAGCACTGCGTCATCTCCTGGTCCACACATGCCTTCACGACGCACTGTACAAGGGGAGAGCAAGGCATCGTCGGTTGCCGCAAACAGTGCAATCGCCTTCTGCGTCTGTCATTCTCTTTCGTTTGTTTGAGTGCTTGTTTTTTAAATACACAGCAAGTGTCACTCACTCTCTCTCTCTCTCTCTCTGTCTCTCTCTCTCTCTCTGTCTGTCACACACATACACACACACACAGACACACAGTCAGACAGACACTGTGAGGTGTGCAGTGCAAAATTGGAATTTCAGTGCTTTTTGATTTGTATCTCTCTCTCTCTCTCTCCATCTCTCTCTCTGTCTCTCTTTCTGT